>NW_026125397.1:27310000-27312500 GCF_943737965.1 Phodopus roborovskii | reverse complement strand
AATTTTAATTTTAATTTTAATTTTAATTTTAATTTTAATTTTAATTTTAATTTTAATTTTAATTTTAATTTTAATTTTTTTAATTTTAATTTAATTTTAATTTTAATTTTAATTTTAATTTTAATTTTAATTTTAATTTTAATTTTAATTTTAATTTTAATTTTAATTTTAATTTTAATTTTAATTTTAATTTTAATTTTAATTTTAATTTTAATTTTAATTTTAATTTTAATTTTAATTTTAATTTTAATTTTAATTTTAATTTTAATTTTAATTTTAATTTTAATTTTAATTTTAATTTTAATTTTAATTTTAATTTTAATTTTAATTTTAATTTTAATTTTAATTTTAATTTAATTTTAATTTTAATTTTAATTTTAATTTTAATTTTAATTTTAATTTTAATTTTAATTTTAATTTTAATTTTAATTTTAATTTTAATTTTAATTTTAATTTTAATTTTAATTTTAATTTTAATTTTAATTTTAATTTTAATTTTAATTTTAATTTAATTTTAATTTTAATTTTAATTTTTAATTTTAATTTTAATTTTAATTTTAATTTTTTATTTTAATTTTAATTTTAATTTTTTTTTTTAATTTTAATTTTAATTTTTTAATTTTTTAATTTTAATTTTAATTTTAATTTTAATTTTAATTTTAATTTTAATTTTAATTTTAATTTTAATTTTAATTTTAATTTTAATTTTAATTTTAATTTTAATTTTAATTTTAATTTTAATTTTAATTTTAATTTTAATTTTAATTTTAATTTTAATTTTAATTTTAATTTTAATTTTAATTTTAATTTTAATTTTAATTTTAATTTTAATTTTAATTTTAATTTTAATTTTAATTTTAATTTTAATTTTAATTTTAATTTTAATTTTAATTTTAATTTTAATTTTAATTTTAATTTTAATTTTAATTTTAATTTTAATTTTAATTTTTTAATTTTAATTTTAATTTTAATTTTAATTTTAATTTTAATTTTAATTTTAATTTTAATTTTAATTTTAATTTTAATTTTAATTTTAATTTTAATTTTAATTTTAATTTTAATTTTAATTTTAATTTTTTAATTTTAATTTTAATTTTAATTTTAATTTTAATTTTTTAATTTAATTTTAATTTTAATTTTAATTTTAATTTTAATTTTAATTTTAATTTTAATTTTAATTTTAATTTTAATTTTAATTTTAATTTTAATTTTAATTTTAATTTTAATTTTAATTTTAATTTTAATTTTAATTTTAATTTTAATTTTAATTTTAATTTTAATTTTTTAATTTTAATTTTAATTTTAATTTTAATTTTAATTTTAATTTTAATTTTAATTTTAATTTTAATTTTAATTTTAATTTTAATTTTAATTTAATTTTAATTTTAATTTTAATTTTAATTTTAATTTTAATTTTAATTTTAATTTTAATTTTAATTTTAATTTTAATTTTAATTTTAATTTTAATTTTAATTTTAATTTTAATTTTAATTTTAATTTTAATTTTAATTTTAATTTTAATTTTAATTTTAATTTTAATTTTAATTTTAATTTTAATTTTAATTTTAATTTTAATTTTAATTTTAATTTTAATTTTAATTTTAATTTTAATTTTAATTTTAATTTTAATTTTAATTTTAATTTTAATTTTAATTTTTAATTTTAATTTTAATTTAATTTTAATTTTAATTTTAATTTTAATTTTAATTTTAATTTTAATTTTAATTTTAATTTTAATTTTAATTTTAATTTTAATTTTAATTTTAATTTTAATTTTAATTTTAATTTTAATTTTAATTTTAATTTTAATTTTAATTTTAATTTTAATTTTAATTTTAATTTTAATTTTAATTTTAATTTTAATTTTAATTTTAATTTTAATTTTAATTTTAATTTTAATTTTAATTTTAATTTTAATTTTTTAATTTTAATTTTAATTTTAATTTTAATTTTAATTTAATTTTAATTTTAATTTTAATTTTAATTTTTAATTTTAATTTTAATTTTAATTTTAATTTTAATTTTAATTTTTTAATTTTAATTTTAATTTTAATTTTAATTTTAATTTTAATTTTAATTTTAATTTTAATTTTAATTTTAATTTTAATTTTAATTTTAATTTTAATTTTAATTTTAATTTTAATTTTAATTTTAATTTTAATTTTAATTTTAATTTTAATTTTAATTTTAATTTTAATTTTAATTTTAATTTTAATTTTAATTTTAATTTTAATTTTAATTTTAATTTTAATTTTAATTTTAATTTTTTAATTTTAATTTTAATTTTAATTTTAATTTTAATTTAATTTTAATTTTAATTTTAATTTTAATTTTAATTTTAATTTTAATTTTAATTTTAATTTTAATTTTAATTTTAATTTTAATTTTAATTTTAATTTTAATTTTAATTTTAATTTTAATTTTAATTTTAATTTTAATTTTAATTTTAATTTTAATTTTAATTTTAATTTTAATTTTAATTTTAATTTTAATTTTTTAA
>NW_026125397.1:27305000-27307500 GCF_943737965.1 Phodopus roborovskii | reverse complement strand
AATTTTAATTTTAATTTTAATTTTAATTTTAATTTTAATTTTAATTTTAATTTTAATTTTAATTTTAATTTTAATTTTAATTTTAATTTTAATTTTAATTTTAATTTTAATTTTAATTTTAATTTTAATTTTAATTTTAATTTTAATTTTAATTTTAATTTTAATTTTAATTTTAATTTTAATTTTAATTTTAATTTTAATTTTAATTTTAATTTTAATTTTAATTTTAATTTTAATTTTAATTTTAATTTTAATTTTAATTTTAATTTTAATTTTAATTTTAATTTTAATTTTAATTTTAATTTTAATTTTAATTTTAATTTTAATTTTAATTTTAATTTTAATTTTAATTTTAATTTTAATTTTAATTTTAATTTTAATTTTAATTTTAATTTTAATTTTAATTTTAATTTTAATTTTAATTTTAATTTTAATTTTAATTTTAATTTTAATTTTAATTTTAATTTTAATTTTAATTTTAATTTTAATTTTAATTTTTTTTAATTTTAATTTTAATTTTAATTTTAATTTTAATTTTAATTTTAATTTTAATTTTAATTTTAATTTTAATTTTAATTTTAATTTTAATTTTAATTTTAATTTTAATTTTAATTTTAATTTTAATTTTAATTTTAATTTTAATTTTAATTTTAATTTTAATTTTAATTTTAATTTTAATTTTAATTTTAATTTTAATTTTAATTTTAATTTTAATTTTAATTTTAATTTTAATTTTAATTTTTTAATTTTAATTTTAATTTTAATTTTAATTTTAATTTTAATTTTAATTTTAATTTTAATTTTAATTTTAATTTTAATTTTAATTTTAATTTTAATTTTTTTTTTAATTTTAATTTTAATTTTAATTTTAATTTTAATTTTAATTTTAATTTTAATTTTAATTTTAATTTTAATTTTAATTTTAATTTTAATTTTAATTTTAATTTTAATTTTAATTTTAATTTTAATTTTAATTTTAATTTTAATTTTATTTTAATTTTAATTTTAATTTTAATTTTAATTTTAATTTTAATTTTAATTTATTTTAATTTTAATTTTAATTTTAATTTTAATTTTAATTTTAATTTTAATTTTAATTTTAATTTTAATTTTAATTTTAATTTTAATTTTAATTTTAATTTTAATTTTAATTTTAATTTAATTTTAATTTTAATTTTAATTTTAATTTTAATTTTAATTTTAATTTTAATTTTAATTTTAATTTTAATTTTAATTTTAATTTTAATTTTAATTTTAATTTTAATTTTAATTTTAATTTTAATTTTAATTTTAATTTTAATTTTAATTTTAATTTTAATTTTAATTTTAATTTTAATTTTAATTTTAATTTTAATTTTAATTTTAATTTTAATTTTAATTTTAATTTTAATTTTAATTTTAATTTTAATTTTAATTTTAATTTTAATTTTAATTTTAATTTTAATTTTAATTTTAATTTAATTTTAATTTTAATTTAATTTTAATTTTAATTTTTTAATTTTAATTTTAATTTATTTTAATTTTAATTTTAATTTTAATTTTAATTTTAATTTTAATTTTAATTTTAATTTTAATTTAATTTTAATTTTAATTTTAATTTTAATTTTAATTTTAATTTTAATTTAATTTTAATTTTAATTTTAATTTTAATTTTAATTTTAATTTTAATTTTATTTTAATTTTAATTTTAATTTTAATTTTAATTTAATTTTAATTTTAATTTTAATTTTAATTTTAATTTTAATTTTAATTTTAATTTTAATTTTAATTTTAATTTTAATTTTAATTTTAATTTAATTTTAATTTTAATTTTAATTTTAATTTTAATTTTAATTTTAATTTTAATTTTAATTTAATTTTTAATTTTAATTTTAATTTTAATTTTAATTTTAATTTTAATTTTAATTTAATTTTAATTTTAATTTAATTTTAATTTTAATTTTAATTTTAATTTTAATTTTAATTTTAATTTTAATTTTAATTTTAATTTTAATTTTAATTTTAATTTTAATTTTAATTTAATTTTAATTTTAATTTTAATTTTAATTTTAATTTTAATTTTAATTTAATTTTAATTTTAATTTTATTTTAATTTTAATTTTAATTTTAATTTTAATTTTAATTTTAATTTTAATTTTAATTTTAATTTTAATTTTAATTTAATTTTAATTTTAATTTTAATTTTAATTTTAATTTTAATTTTAATTTTAATTTTAATTTTAATTTTAATTTTAATTTTAATTTTAATTTTAATTTTAATTTTAATTTTAATTTTAATTTTAATTTTAATTTTAATTTTAATTTTAATTTTTTAATTTTAATTTTAATTTTAATTTTAATTTTAATTTTAATTTTAATTTAATTTTAATTTTAATTTTAATTTTAATTTTAATTTTAATTTTAATTTAATTTTAATTTTAATTTTAATTTTAATTTTAATTTTAATTTTAATTTTAATTTTAATTTTAATTTTAATTTTAATTTTAATTTTAATTTTAAT